>NC_056733.1:182225103-182232603 GCF_019279795.1 Protopterus annectens
AGAAGCTGGTACAGTGCCTCCAATGCCCTATTCTTTGTTATTGCAACTCCTTTCTTAGCTTCTTTGTTAGCCAACCAGTAGTCCTTTGTAGCCTGGTCAGTCTTTTCTGTCTCCCACTTCTTCCTGCACTCATTTTTTCTTTTGATGACTTCCTGGACTTCTGCATTCCACCACTAGCTTTCCTTATGTACCTTATTTCCATACCTGGCTCAGCCACATATCTTTTCTGTAGTCCTAACACATGCTGTTTTTAGGTGCTGCCATTCTTCTTCAACTCCACCTATTTCCTCCTCTTCTTGGGGTGCTAGAGCCCTCTCTCCAGTCAACTTCCAGGTCTTCAGCCTGGTCTCTGTTGACCTTAGAGCATTCTCTGACCACTGCTTGCAGCTGATTGTGGCACCCAGGGGTTTATGCTGTGGGCCAACTGTTTCACTGGGGATGACTTTGCAATCATGGATTCTGCCCCAGTGCCTTTTCCTTACTAGGAGGAAGTCTACCTGAATTGCATGTTGACTACTCTTGCATGTGATCTTGTGACTGTCTCTCTTTCTGAACTCATGTGTTGGCTACTATCAAGCCATTTGCCAGACAGAAGTCTAGAATGGCTTCTCCTTCTTTATTCCTGTTGCCCCACCCATGTGGACCCAGGCAGTTCTCATATCCTGTTCTGTCTGTCCCAATATGTGCATTCAAGTCACCCATTATCAACACCAATTCATGTTGTCCTGTTTTATCTAGTAGGTCCTGCAACTGCTGTCTGAATGTACTCTTTTCCTCACTATCACAATCCTGGGGCATAGGCTAAGATTATGAATACTGGCCTATCATTACACTGGAGTCTGACTGCCATGCGTCTGTCATTAATTCTGACGATATCCCTTACTGCCTTCTGAAGCCTCTCTCTCACCACAATTCCTACACCATTTCTAGCTTGCCCTACACCTGGGTAGTAGACTCTGGATCCCAAACCAAGTTGCTTTGCTGCACTGCCCTTCCATCTTATCTCCTGGATACACAGGATGTCCAGCCTCCTCCATATCATCATGTCATCCACTTCCAAGCTGTGTCCTGTCAGTGAACCTACATTAAGCGTAGCAATTATGAGTTAATGTTTGGCAGGTTGGTTGGTTTTACATCCAGCTTTCACTCAACAGGCTGAGCAACTAGACACTGGCCAGCCAGTAGCTTATTGACCCAGGGCTGCTGGACTTTATGGCGGCCACACACTGACCAATAGGGGCACATATACCCCTTCCGCCATTAGCACGGGTCCTGGCCTGGCTCAGAGTAGGCCAGGTCCTCAACCCACTTATCACCAGTAACTACCCATGCCCATTTTTGGCAACATTAGTCAACATGACCGAATCACCTAGAGCCATATTTTGCACCATTGAGTGGCTAGCCCTGCTATGCACTCAGTCTGTGATCTGTGTTCTCCTATCTTGAGGATACTGCACACCACAGTAGATGGCCAAAGCGGTTGGTCTGTACACCTCTTCCCCTGTAGGGCACCATGTAGAGTCTGTGCTGCTGCCCACAGCTCTATTCATTGGTGAGTTTGAGATGGAAACACTCAGCATGTTTTTCGGACATGGGAGAAACCCCACAGAGACACAGGGAGAACATGGAAACTAAACAAGCAAACACAAGGACCAGCACCTGGAGACTGTAGTGCACTGTCAACTTTACCTAGGTTTCTTCTTTATTCAGACTTCTTCAGAAATTGCTTAAACAATCACTTCAAAAAATCCCAATTTATAATACCCAACTTAATCACATAATTAAGTAATGAATCACATGCTGCTTAGTTTAAAGCAACCTCAGCATGCAAACCCAAACACAATATAATGAACTTATAAAAGAAAAATCCAATACATTAAAATAAATACAATGCTAAAAAACAGAACCCAATGGTTCCTTTAATAAGAACCATAAAAAGACATATTAATACATAACAATTAACATATAAACATAATATAAATATAATATATTATCCAAGAATATGTTTTAACTTTAAAATGGGGGCAATACTAATGTGGTCATTAATGCCAGGAAAAACAGTGGCATTCAATCTCAATAGCCATTTAGTCTCACTAATAAAAAGATGGACATCCAAAATTCTGCCCTGCATATCTTTAACAATTTTTTGTATGACACAGAACTTAAATTCATGTCCACTATGTAACTCAATGTGTTTATACAAGGCATTTGTCTTTCTCATATGCTTGATGTCCAACATGTGTTCATTAATTCTGTCTCTAAACGCCCTACTGGTTTTCCCAACATAAAACGCTTGACATTAATATTAATTAATTATTATATATTATTAATTATTATTAATTCCTTTGATGCTATTAATATTAATAGCATAAAAGGAATATGTAGTCATGAAATAAATATCATCTCCTGTACCTCCATTATAAACATCCTCCAATGCTCCCTTTTCACAAAATACATTATTAACCTCAATTCCCTCTACCAAAGGATCATTATTTACCTTTCCTGTTAATAACGCCCAATAAAAACCTTCAGCTCTTTTTTGCTTAACTTCTTCAGCTATTGTATGACATAATTCCACAGGATAACCTCTCCTAATGAACATGCTACTGATGAAATCAACCTCCAGCATAAAATCCAAATTTATCACTAATCATTCTAGCGGCCCTGACCATCTGACCCTTAATAATAGCTTTTTTCTGATGGTCAGGATGCCAGCTAGAATAACTGAGATAAGAATTAGAAAAAGTAGCTTTTCTATAAATGTTAGAACTCAAACTATACTTAATTGAATCAATTTTTAAGCTAACATCCAAATAGGCTAATTCCTGGGTACTGAAATTGTGTGTGAACTTCAAAAAGTATACTGTATTATTAATATACTCAAGAAAACTATTAATATCATCAACACTACCATCCCATACAATAAACAAATCATCTAAAAAATGGGTGTAATATCGAATATTACATTTAAATCTACTAGTGAAAACAAATTCCTGCTCCCAAAATGACATAATATAGTTAGCATAAATGGGGGCACAAGCCGCCCCCATAGCTACACCCGTGATTTGCTTAAAATAGTGTCCTTCAAAATAAATAAAATTGTTTTCTAAAACCACCTCCATAAGGGAAACAAACATATTGATGTGATCCTGACTATACAACCCGGTTTTTAAAAGTTGGAACTCCAACCATTCCAAACCTACATCATTAGGAATGACAGAAAATAAATTAACTACATCAATAGTTAACAAAATGGTACTCTCATTGATTACCACCTTACTAAGTTTTTCCAAAAATTTCCAAGAATCCTTGGTAATGTAATCAAATAATTTAATCCCTTTTTGTAGGTGGAAATCCAAAAATGTACTAATAAAACAGGACTTACTACACTTACCGTCAACAATGGGCCTAAACTTAACATCATCCAAACCCTTATGTATTTTAGGGATGCCAAAAATATTACTCGCCACGGGATGTTCATTTTTAATGAAAAAATACTCAGATTCATCTATCTGCCCTTACATCAACATATCTTCTATTAATAAATCTACTTTAGAAAAGGCTATGTTAATTTGATTTAAACTGCTTTCCTCATAAGTTTCTTCACTCAACATAGTTAGCATGTGATCAATGTAGTCATTCCTATCCATAACAACCATTCCACTGCCCTTATCGGGCTTCATGAATCTAATAGATCTATCATTGATTAATTCATTTAATAGGGCTAATTCATCTTTAGTTAAATTATTTACCCTATCGAATGCCCTTGCGGGCAAGCCAGTTTTATTTCTATTCATGTAATCCCTAATTTCTAACTCACATATCTTCTCAAACAGCCCAACTACACTGTTAGTAAGGGGAACAAACTTACTGGGTTTTCTCAAAACATCCCTTCCCCTTTCAGCTCCACCTTGAAAACTTAACCTTAAGTTCATCTTCCTAGTTAGCAATTTCAAATCAATGAGAATATCACTTAAGTTGCCCCAAGCTTGGGGGACAAACGTAAGCCCTTTGATAATAAATCCACATGCCCTTTATCAATAAGCTTACTAGAATAATTGTAAACTTTATAGTCACCATGACTATTACATACTACCACTGGTTCACTAATGGAACTTGTATTGTCAATTTTTAACTGTTCATCAATAACTTCAATCAGCTGAGTTAACTGCTCATTGTCCCCATTTCTGTTGCTACTTTTGAACAATCAGCTTTCCTCGTCACTTCTGGGCCGCTAAATGGCTGAATGTCTGCGGTAACCACTGTTACCTTCTGAAAGCAGATAAACTTTTTTATACTTATACTCATTAGTATCCCGGGTTATTTTATGAGACTTTCTCTCATAAATAATCGCACAATGCGAATCAATACTGCCCAGCATGTTAGTATAGTTGGTAAAGTAATACTCAAAGTTTAAATCAGCCAGAATGAATTCATTTTCACCCTCTAACTCTGCCAAATAATGAGCGATTAATTGATCATTATATTTAATAATAATGTTCATAAGCTCCAGTCCAGTTCTATCATATAATTTATGAACTTCCTCTATCATTTATTTAATAAATATAATTTCCAGCAGGATGGAATGGTAACCAATACTGGTAGGGCACCTGATAAGTCTTTAATTGAGCGTCTAAAGGACTTTGAAAAAAAGTTATTTTCCATGAAGAAATTGCAGATTGAGAACTGTTATTTGCATAAGAACATTGAGTTGGGCTTGGTCCCACGGGGATTGCGGACTTGGAAGTACCCGAATGGCATTGAAGGTAATGAAGAAATGACAGAGGAAGTTCAGAATGTAACCGTGGTTACCGCGAACATTCAGCCAATCAGGAGTCATTTAGCAGCCCGGAAGTGACGAGGAAAGCCGATCGTTCAAAAGTAGCAACAGAAGAGGTGGAATCCCCTTTAGAAGGTGGATTGAGGCGGTCGGAGAGGTTGAGGGGTTGTGGTCAAGCGGACCAACAACATGGCGGTGGCAATTACAATGACTTCCAGAAACAGGGGCGAGACCAAAGGGGAGGACTTATTTGTCACAGCAGCACAATGTCGACCGAAATGAGTGGAAGAGACAGTTTTAAATAGTTCTGGCTTTGTTGTAGATGAGACTTTTAGTTTCTCCAATAATGGCAGTATAATTGAGGCTTATGATTTTGATGTTCATCCTTACATGAGTAGCATTGATATCGGAATGCATTCCTGCATGATGGATTTTCAAAGTAAGGTCATTAATGTTACTGATTATTGTGTTGACGTTGAATCTGAATTAAATAAAGTTGATGCGCCCATTAAGGGCGCTAATGTGTTTTTGGTAGATGTTAAAAATGTGAATATAAATGTTGAATCAGAAATTTATAAGTCTCTGTGTAGTAACAAAATGTTTAACAATAATTATTCCTTTGGCTCTTTAGTCGATAAGTCATCGACTACATTGGTGGGTGAATTGGGTAATTGTTTTGCGTGTAAACCTCAAAGAGGAGACAGTGATGGGTTAATTAATGGTTTGTGTATGCTTACGGTTAGCAATGAGCCTAATAATGAACCAGAATTGATTAATAAGGATGTTAGTGATTATTCTAATGATGTTAATAATCAACGTATTGACATTGGCTCGAATTGAGTAGAATTTCAAATGGTGGAAATCATTTTGATAATAACAGCAATCTCCTCGGCCCTTTGGCAGATGGCCGGATGGTAGATTTGATTGCTGATTATTGCATTTATCCTATGCCAGATGTATCTTTTGCAAGTGATGGGCAAATGAAGAATAATAATAATTTTTGTCTATCTTCCGACAATATTATTAGCTGTTTTAATGCGGCTAATGATGGGAACAATGAGCAGTTAACTCAGTTGATTGAAGTTATTGATGAACAGTTAAAAATTGACAATACAAGTTCCATTAGTGAACCAGTGGTCGTATGTAATAGTCATGGTGACTATAAAGTTTACAATTATTCTAGTAAGGTTATTGATAAAGGGCATGTGGATTTATTATCGAAGGGGCTTACGTTTGTCCCCCTAGCTAGGGACAACTTAAGTGATATTCTCATTGATTTGAAATTGCTAACTAGGAAGATGAACTTAAGGTTAAGTTTTCCAGGTGGAGCTGAAAGGGGAAGGGATGTTTTGAGAAAACCCAGTAAGTTTGTTCCCCTTACTAACAGTGTAGCTGGGCTGTTTGAGGAAGATATGTGAGTTAGAAATTAGGGATTACATGAATAGAAATAAATCTGGCTGTTGGGCAAGGGCATTTAATAGGGTTAATAATTTAACTAAAGATGAATTAGCCCTATTAAATGAATTAATCAATGATAGATCTATTAGATTCATGAAGCCCGATAAGGGCAGTGGAATGGTTGTTATGGATAGGAATGACTACACTGATCACATGCTAACTATGTTGAGTGAAGAAACTTATGAGGAAAGCAGTTTAAATCAAGTTAACATAGCCTTTTCTAAAGTAGATTTATTAATAGAAGATATGTTGATGCAAGGGCAGATAGATGAATCTGAGTATTTTTTCATTAAAAATGAACATCCCGTGGAGAGTAATATTTTTGGCATCCCTAAAATACATAAGGGTTTGGATGATGTTATGTTTAGGCTCATTGTTGACGGTAAACATAGTAAGACCTGTTTTATTAGTACATTTTTGGATTTCCACCTACAAAAAAGGATTAAATTATTTGATTACATTACCAAGGATTCTTGGCAATTTTTGGAAAAACTTAGTAAGGTGGTAATCAATGAGAGTACCATTTTGTTAACTATTGATGTAGTTAATTTATTTTCTGTCATTCCTAATGATGTAGGTTTGGAATGGTTGGAGTTCCAACTTTTAAAAACCAGGTTGTATAGTCAGGATCGCATCAATATGTTTGTTTCCCTTATGGGGGTGGTTTTAGAAAACAGTTTTATTTATTTTGAAGGACACTATTTTAAGCAAATCACGGGTGTAGCTATGGGGGTGGCTTGTGCCCCCATTTATGCTAACCATATTATGTCATTTTGGGAGCAGGAATTTGTTTTCACTAGTAGATTTAAATGTAATATTCGATATTACACCCATTTTTTAGATGATTTGTTTATTGTATGGGATGGTAGTGTTGATGATATTAATAGTTTTCTTGAGTATATTAATAATACAGTATACTTTTTGAAGTTCACACACAATTTCAGTACCCAGGAATTAGCCTATTTGGATGTTAGCTTAAAAATTGATTCAATTAAGTATAGTTTGAGTTCTAACATTTATAGAAAAGCTACTTTTTCTAATTCTTATCTCAGTTGTTCTAGCTGGCATCCTGACCATCAGAAAAAAGCTATTATTAAGGGTCAGATGATCAGGGCCGCTAGAATGATTAGTGATGATTTGGATTTTATGATGGAGGTTGATTTCATCAGTAGCATGTTCATTAGGAGAGGTTATGCTGTGGAATTATGTCATACAATAGCTGAAGAAGTTAAGCAAAAAAGAGCTGAAGGTTTTTATTGGGT